>NC_057814.1:187983552-187989146 GCF_018294505.1 Triticum aestivum
GCCTCGGTTTTCGTGAGAAAACTGTTTTGGTTTTTTTTTCGAAACCCTAGATCCGTTTTTATATAGATCCGGTTCGATTTATTTTCGGTTTAGTTATTTAGCGAACGCCCGTTTTACGTTCGTTTTAACGAATGGTTTCACCGTTTAACCACAGACAGCGAACCTTCATTCGTTAGCCTGTCCGTCAGTTTTTCTTTTTCTTGGATTTTCCGCGATTATTTTCGATCGCGATTTCTGATCCGATTTTCATTTTGGTTTATCTTTTCGCTCGTTTATCGGAATCAGGCGATTCAAGTGCCTAGATCTTCGTCTCGAAACCCTCTTTCTGTTTAACCAACTTGAACAAGATTTTGGTACTGTAAAGTTTGACTTTAGTTCAGATTAGTAAACGGATCTTGTTTCTTTCGCAGTTTGAGTTTCGTTGCTCCGTTTGATTTGATTCTTTTTGCAAACCGGAGTTCTTAAGTTGAACTTTCTGGTCAATTCTTCTTATTTGAGTTTTGCCCGTGCGTCTTTTTCTTGATTGCTTATGTATGCTATTGTTTGTTTGCGATAGAATTCCCGGAGTGCGAAGCATGCTACTACGAGTCCCTAGGTTTTGCGGATCGTCAGCAAGGCAAGTAACACATTGATCATAGTTCTTTCATACCCAGTTTTTATGCATTAGTTCCAATCCTCAAACATTGCATGATTAGGATGTGATTAACATGTGGGTTGGGAAGTAGTTGATGAGGTAGAACCTATTGCCCTGTTATATTCAAACCGTGGGAGTTACTTCTATGTATTGCTTATATTGCTATGCTATGCTCGTAGACGTGGATTGGGTTTGAGTGTATCCATGACAGATGTGAGATTGTTAATTAATGGTTCAACTTAAGGTGGCAACTTTAATACACATCTGGGTGGATTGCTTGTCGGGCACCTGGAGAATCCAGTGTTGTCCTAGGATATCCCGGAGTACCCGTGTGATCATCCTAAGGTCCGCCACCCAGGCTCAAAGGGAACTGAGATATTTTCATGGTAGAAACTTCCGTGTGCAGCCACAAGCTATTATGGGCTCTAGCATAGTTGAGTAAGTTGCATGAGATCTTGAAGAGGTGGATCAGCAGGTAGAGGGATGTAGGTTGGTATGGTCTACCCGGAGTAAAGAGTTAATGTTTCTGAAAGACTGTGTCTCGGTCATCCGTTTCTCAAACACCTTGTAGTGCGAGAAATCCAACGGAGGAGATCGAGTCTTGTGGGGAAAAGTGCGCAAACCTCTGTAGAGTGTACAATCTAATCATGGTTAGCCGTGTCCCCGGTTATGGACAATCTTGAGTATCTAGTACTTGGAGTATCCTAAGTATCTCATCACCCTAAATTAATATTGTTGGGTTGATAATTACTTTAATTGGGATTGAGTTGGAGGAACCTTCTCAGTGATGTTTCAACTACCATGATAGTTAAATAAAATATATTCCTTTGTTGTAGGGAAAAACTGGCTTTTCGCAAAAAATATAACCATAGAGCTTTCCACCAACCAAATATGCATGTAGTGATAGCATTGTTCTGTTCTTGCTCTACTGTGTTATATTGCCAGCATATTCCATGTGCTGACCCGTTTTCGGGCTGCAACGTATTATGTTGCAGACTTTTTAGACGAGGAGTAAGGTTCGTTAGGTCGTTGCCGTGCAGCTCAGCTATGCCGTTGGAGTTGATGGACTCACTTTATCTTCCAAGCCTTCCGCTGTTATCGTATTAGATGGCCTTAAGCCATATTTATTGTAATAAGTTCTCTTTTGAGACATTCGAGGTAATAAGTGTGTGATTGCTACTCTGTTATAAATCCTTCGAGTACTGTGTGTGTCAGCATTACCGATCCAGGGATGCCACTGAAGCACAGAGACTTGACCGTTTGAGGTCGGGTCGCTACAGATGGATAGCCCAATGCCACACAGTTTTCTTCATCAAATAATGTGTGATATAGTTGATAAAAGCAAACAGTTAACCAAGGAATACCGTGTGTGATAGTTACACCTTTCACACACGAGCCTACACATAAAACTGTGTGGGATTTATGTCCGAACGGAAACGTTTTCCCTGGATTGAATATGTAGGATGTACATAAGAACGGAAATGTATTCCTTGGATTGACTGTGTGTGATATACATACGAACGGAAATGTTTTTCTGGGATTCACCGTGTGGGATGTACATACCTACGGAAATGATTTTCTCGGATTACCGTGTGGGATGTACATACCTACAGAAATGATTTTCTCGGATTACCGTGTGGGATGTACATACCTACGGAAATGATTGGGTTTCGATGCCTCGCCCAATCGCACACGGCCCCAGCCTGGGTCCCAGGAGGGCCTATCCCCGACGATTTCTGGGTCGTGTGGGAAGGACACCCTATCGCACACACTCACTTGGCGACGGTTCCAAATGTCGTCGCGGAAAGGGGTTAAAAACCGTTTGTTTAGGACCGACGCGCACCAGTGACGTGATCCATATAAACTAAACCATGTCCGATCATCACGTGAGATGGATTAGTTTTCAATGGTGAACATCACTATGTTGATCATATCTACTATATGATTCACGTTCGACCTTTCGGTCTCAGTGTTCCGAGGCCATATCTGCATATGCTAGGCTCGTCAAGTTTAACCCGAATATTCTGCATGTGCAGAACAGGCTTGCACCCGTTGTATGTGAATGTAGAGCTTATCACACTCGATCATCACGTGGTGTCTCGGCACGACGAACTGTAGCAATGGTGCATACTCAGGGAGAACACTTATACCTTGAAATTTAGTGAGGGATCATCTTATAATGCTACCGTCGTACCAAGCAAAATAAGATGCATAA
Source organism: Triticum aestivum (assembly GCF_018294505.1). Lineage (NCBI taxonomy): Eukaryota > Viridiplantae > Streptophyta > Magnoliopsida > Poales > Poaceae > Triticum > Triticum aestivum. The sequence goes on from NC_057814.1 coordinate 187,986,402, forward strand.
AGGATAAACATCACATGCAATCAAAATATCTGACATGATATGGCCATCATCATCTTGTGCCTTTGATCTCCATCTCCAAAGCACCGCCATGATCTCCGTCGTCACTGGCTTGACACTTTGATCTCCATCGTAGCATCGTTGTCGTCTTGCCAACTATTGCTTCTATGACTATCGCTACCGCTTAGTGATGAAGTAAAGCAATTACATGGCGATGGCATTTCATACAATAAAGCGACAACCATAAGGCTCCTGCCAATTGCCGACAACTTTTACAAAACATGATCATCTCATACAACAATTTATATCTCATCACGTCTTGACCATATCACATCACAACATGCCCTGCAAAAACAAGTTAGACATCCTCTACTTTGTTGTTGCAAGTTTTACGTGGCTGCTATGGGCTTCTAGCAAGAATCGTTCTTACCTATGCATCAAAACCACAATGATTTTTCGTCAAGTGTGCTGTTTTAACCTTCAACAAGGACCAGCCGTAGTCAAACTCGATTCAACTAAAGTTGGAGAAACAGACACCCGCCAGCCACCTGTGTGCGAAGCACGTCGGTAGAACCAGTCTCATGAACGCGGTCATGTAATCTCGGTCCTGGCCGCTTCATCCAGCAATACCACCGAATCAAAGTAAGACATTGGTGGTAAGCAGCATGACTATTATCGCCCACAACTCATTGTGTTCTACTCGTGCATATATCATCTACGCATAGACCTGCCTCGGATGCCACTGTTGGGGAACGCAGTAATTCAAAATTTTCCTACAATCACGCAAGATGTATCTAGGAGATGCATAGCAATGAAAGGGGAGAGTGTGTCCACGTACCCTCATAGACCGAAAGCGGAAGTGTTAAGTAACGCGGTTGATGTAGTCGAGCGGCTTCACGATCCAATCGATCTAAGTACCGAATGTACGGCACCTCCGTGTTCAGCACACGTTCAGCACGATGACGTCCCTCAAGCTCTTGATCCAGTAGAGGGTCAAGGGAGAGTTCCGTCAGCACGACGGCATGGCGATGGTGTTGGTGATGTGATCCGCATAGGGCTTCGCCCAAGCACTACGACAATATGACCGAGGTGGTAAACTATGGTGGGAGGCATCGCACACGGCTAAGAAACAATTGTTGTATCTTTGGGGTGCCCCCTTGCCCACATATATAAAGGAGGGGAGAGGAGGAGGCCTGCCCAAGGGGAGGCGCGCCATGAGGGGGGAGTCCTACTACGACTCTGTTCCTAGTAGGATTCGGCCCCCCTCCTCCCATCTAACGGAGAGGGGAAAGGGGAAGGGAGAGAGGGAGAGGGAAAGAGGGGGCCGCGCCCCCTCCCCTTGTCCAATTCGGATTGGGGCAAGGGGGCGCGCGCCAGCTCCTGTGGCCTGCCTCCTCTCCTCCACTATGGCCCAATAGGCCCATTAACTTTCCCGGGGGGTTCCGGTAACCTCCCGGTACTCCGAAAAATCCCCGATCTTCTTCGGAACCATTCCGGTGTCTATATATAACCTTCCAATATATCAATCTTTACCTCTTGACCATTTCGAGACTCCTCATCATGTTCGTGATGTCATCCGGGACTCCGAAGAAACTTCTGTCACCAAAACACATAACTCATAGTACAAATCGGCATTGAACATTAAGCGTGCGGACCCTACGGGTTCGACAACTATCTAGACATGACTACTACCTCTTGAGCGTGCGTTGGTTTTCCCTTGAAGAGGAAAGGCTGATGCAGCAAAGTAGCGTAAGTATTTCCCTCAGTTTTTGAGAACCAAGGTATCAATCCAGTAGGAGGTTCCACGCAAATCCCTAGTACCTGCACAAACAAATAAGAACTTTACAACCAACGCGATAAAGGGGTTGTCAATCCCTTCACAACCACTTGCAAAAGTGGGATCTGATAGAGATAATAAGATAAATATTTTTGGTATTTTTATGGTATAGATTGGAAAGTAAAGATTGCAAAATAAAATAGATCGGAAACTTATATGATGGAAGATAGACTCGGGGGCCATAGGTTTCACTACAGGCTTCTCTCGAGATAGCAAATTCTACGGTGGGTGAACAAATTACTGTCGAGCAATTGATAGAAAAGTGCATAGTTATGAGAATATCTAGGCATGATCATGTATATAGGCATCACGTCTGCGACAAGTAGACCAAAACGATTTTGCATCTACTACTATTACTCCACACATTGACCGCTATCCAGCATGCATCTAGAGTATTAAGTTCATAAGAACAGAGTAACGCATTAGGCAAGATGACATGATGTAGAGGGATAAACTCAAGGAATCACTACTGGAATCCACTTCTTTGCCGTCTGCCACTTCTTTGCTGTCAGCTAGCGGACGGCAAAGAAAGGCTTTGCCATCAGCCACCAGAAAACAGACGGCAAAGAGGCAGCGGTCGCAAAGGATGGCTTTGCCATCAGCATATCTTTGCCGTCCGCTAGCAGACGGCAAAGAGGGTGGGTGGCGGGCGTACGAGGGCGACCTAACGGCCATCTTCTTTGCCGTCTGCTGGCTGACGGCAAAACATCTATGCCGTCTGTCAGCAGACGGCAAAGAAGATGGTCGTTAGTTCGACCGTTTCCCCCCGGCCCCACCCCACTAGGTACGCTCTTTGCCGTGTGCTGGCAGACGGCAAAGAGCTGTGACCTAGCAGATAAGGGGCCGTGCCCGTGCCCGATCTGTCCATTCCCTCTCTCTCCCTGCCCGAGCCGCCCCGACCCCTCACCCCT
>NC_057814.1:187989589-187999342 GCF_018294505.1 Triticum aestivum
CCGCCGCCCCGCCCCTCATCGTGGTGAGTTTTTTTTTTCTTTTTTTAGATTTAGTTTAGATTTGTTTAGTTTAGGTTAGTTTAGTTTAGGTTAATTTAGTTTATTTTAGGTTACATTTAGTTTATAGTTTTGTTTAGTGTTTTTTCCTGTTTTTTAGAATAATCAAGAAAGATGAAAAAAAAGAAAAAGAAGAAGAGGAAGAAGAAGAAGAAAAAAGAACAATAAGTAGTAGAAGAAGAAGATGATGAAAAAAAGAAGTAGAAGTTGAAGATGAAAAAAAGAAGTAGGAAAAGAGGGCTCCCGGGGACGAGTGGCTTAGGGGGTTCCTCGGTGTCGATGGAACCCTAAATAGCAAGTATCGTCGGTGCGAGGTACATGTGGCCGTCGGTGTCGAATACTACATCCACATCCCACAAGTAACGCCGACGTCCGGCGTCCCAAAGCAACTGTTCTTGGCGTCGATGGCGGTCGAACACCATTGCGAATTTGTCTGGCAGCCTCTGCGATGATGATTAAAAGGCAAGTGTTGAAACTTGAAACACCCAAACTGACTCAAGTCGGTTTGGTTGTTTGAAATTTCAAAACATGGGTTTAATCCTCATCGCAGAGGCTGCCAGACAAACTCGCCAAGGTGTTCGACCGTCATCAGCCACCAGTACTATTGTTGCGGGACGCCGGGCGCCGGCTTCACTTGTGGGATGTGGATCTAGTGTTCAATGCCGACCGCCTCATGTAACTTGCACCGATGGTAGTTGCTATTTAGTTTACCCGGGGACGAGCGGGTTAGGGGGTCGCTATGTTACTCATCTTTGGATTTAAATGTGGAGTTATTTCGTCGCTGCGAGGGTCTATTGTTCGACGAGCTCTGCCCCTGCGTTCGTTGGTGAGCACAAATGACATCTCCCGATGAAACTTGCTAGCTATAGGTGTCAATCATCAGTATGCGTAACCACTATGCGTCTCCCGTTCGAAAGGGTTACATCTATAAATATGCATGCATTTGCATATTTATAATCGTGATTCTTTTGAATTGTCCAACGTTATCCATGGACAGCCCGAGTATGTGTAGATTGGGTTCGTTTTCCCATATGCTCAGCTCCGAATCCGATGCAGAATTTCGTCAGTGCCTCCCTGTTGTTCTCCAGGTACACATTCTCTTTGCTTATTGCCGAGACGTGTATCAGGAGAACAGCGGGGAGGTGCTGCCGAAATTTTGCGTCGGATCCGGAGCAGAGCATGGGAAAACGAACCCGATCTATACATACTCGGGTGGGGTTAGGACCTATCTTTACCTATTAGCGTGTAGGTTGCATGGACGTAATAAAACTAACAAACTCCATTAACTGATGGATATGGTTTGCTTAATTATGTATATATTTCTTGTGTGTCCAGTAGGAAGTCAATATGAGTGATCATGCATGGATGTACACCGGTTACACTAGTTAGAAAGTTTGGACCGAGGAATGGTTAACAAAAACCAAGGGGTTTGTTAGAGCCGCATTTGCAAATGGCCAGGAATTTAGCTGGTGCCCCTGTGCCCGTTGCAACCACTATAAAAACAGGGACAAGCTTGAAATGAGTAAAGACCTGCAGAAGTTTGGTTTTACGCCTGGTTACACGGTCTGGACATTACATGGTGAGTCTGCCCAACATGCCAGAGCCGAGGTTCGTCGTCGCACCGACGAGCATGGTACCGGGACCGCAGACATGGTGCAAGACTTTGACGATGCTCGGGACTCGGACGAGGAGATGGAGGAATCTACAAAGGCCTTCACTGAAATGTTGGAGTCCTCAAAACGTCCGCTCCACGAGCACACTGAGCTTTGTCAGCTGGATGCCATCTCACAAATAATGGCTTTGAAGGCTCAATTCAAGTTGGGCAGAGAATGCTACGACGTGATGATGACAGTATTCGGACGATTTCTACCCAAAGGCCATGTGCTACCTCCAAACCTGTACCAGTCAGACAAAATCCTCTGTGCTCTTAAGATGCCCTATGAGAAGATACATGCCTGTGAGAAAGGATGTGTCTTATTTAGGCTTTAGTATGAGGACTTGAACTATTGTCCCATTTGCAATTCTTCCAGGTATGTTGTGGTAGACAACGGTATGGGTGAGAAGACGCAGACCAAAATACCCGTTAATGTTCTTTGCTATATGCCAATCGTACCAAGACTTCAACGTCTTTTCATGGTCGAAGAGACGGCCAGACAGATGACATGGCAAAAATCGGGCAAAAGAACTGAACTAGATGCAGATGGGAATATGATGATGGTGCACACATCGGATGGTGAAGCGTGGAAGCGCTTCGATGCATTACATAAGGAAAAAAGGGCAGATCCAAGGCATCCTCGAGCCGCCGTCAGCACAGATGGGTTCAGTGTGTTTGGTCAGATGGCAGCCCCATACAGCTGTTGGCCCGTGTTTGTCATTCCACTCAATCTACCCCCTGGCAGATTATGCAACGAAAGAATATTTTCCTGACGTTGATAATTCCAGGGCCCAACTATTCGGGTAAGAATATGAATGTGTACATACGGCCGCTTAAGGAAAAATTGCAAGAAGCTTGGGATAATGGGTTCAAGACATACGACGCCTTTAGCAAACAGAACTTCATAATGCGTGCCTGGTACATGTACTCGACGCATGACTTGCCGGCGTATGCGCTATTCGTTGGCTGGTGTGTGCATGGAAGGTTCCCATGCCCCACATGCAAGGGAGCTCTTGAGTTTCGTTCACTGACGGCAGGGCGCAAGTATAGTTGCTTCGACTTGCATAGACCGTTTCTATATCCTGGCCATAAGTTCAGGAAAGACAAGAAGAACTTCATCAAAGGTAGAGTTGTCAAACACTCTGCACCACCTGTGTTGATAGGCCAACAGACCGTAGATCAGTTAAACACTCTCGAGCTAGATCCAGAGCGTCCAGGGTATTTCAACGGGTATAATTAGGAACACGCCTGGACTCACAAGACATGCTTCTGGGATTTGCCTTACTTCAAAGACCTCCTTTGCAAACACAACATCGACGCGATGCACACTGAAAAGAATATCGCCGAAGACATTTTTGGTACATTGTTCGGCATAGAGGGGAAATCAAAGGATAATACTAAGGCTAGAGTCGATCAAGAGGAGCTATGTGATAGACCGTTACAAAACATGAAAGAACCGGAAGGATAGGGGATCAACTGGACGAAGCGAAAGGCATGGTTCAATCTTGGAAGGCCAACTATGAAGGAAATGATTTTGTGGGTGAAAATGCAGTCGATGTTCCCCGATGGGTATGCAGCAAATCTAAAGAGGGGTGCGAGTCTTCAAAAATTGAAAATATTTGGTCTAAAAAGTCATGATTGGCACATATGGATTGAGCGGATAATGTCGGTGATCTTGCGTGGCTTCATCCCTGAGGATGAATGGCTAGTACTGGCAGAGCTGAGCTATTTCTTCCGTGTTCTTTGTGCGAAAGAACTATCGCCTGGACTCCTAGCAGAAATGGAACAGTTGGCACCGGAGTTGATCTGCAAGTTAGAGAAGATCTTTCGGCCAAGCTTCTTTAATCCAATGCAACACTTGATTTTGCATCTCACGACCGAGGCACGATTGGGGGGCTCGTGCAAAATCGTTGGTGCTACTCAACTGAGAGGATGCGGAAGACGCTTCGAGCAAAATGTAAAAATAAACGTAGAATAGAAGCATCGATGGCGGAGGCATTCATCACTGAGGAGGCGGCAAACTTCATGACAGCACACTACGAAGCCAAAAATCATCATTTGCATAATCCGAAGCCTCGGTACAATGCCGACGAACCTCAAAAGGGTCAATCCAACCTCAGCCTATTCAAAGGGAATCTTGCACCAGCCAGTGGTTGGAAACCAGTAAGGTTGGATGTTGAAGAATGGCGGACCATTTTGCTGTATCTCTTCAACAACCTAACAGAAGTGCGGCCGTACATCGAGTAAGATCTCAGTACATTGTTTCACAACTTCTAATTCCTTTGAACTTCTCTTATTCCTGGATATTTGATGCAGTCGATACGTTGCCATATTCTCATATGGAGCGGTGATCCAAAAGGATTCCGTCGAAGAGTATGAGCTTCTGGCAAAACAAGGAGCCGGATATCCCGTTTTCATCTCTTGGTTCAAAAAATGGTAATTTCCATTAGATCCTTTCTTCTTTGGCTAATTTGCGACTAATGCAACAATCCTTTCGTATTAAACTTGTAGGCTAATTCAGAGATTATGGATGCCGAATTGAGACAAGTAGCTAATGGTTTTGACTATAAGGTCCGTTCATTTGACAAATACGACATCAACGGGTATCGCTTTCGTACCTATGGCAAAGAGCTATCTATGGCCGACCGAAAGTCTACAAATTGTTGTGTCTCTGCTATCGGCGAAGGAGGTATCGAGTATTATGGAAGAGTTGAAGCAATTTATGAACTTGAATTCTATGGTGAAAACCCACCAAACGTCGTAGTCTTCAGATGTTATTGGTTCCAGCCGAGGGAAACTAGAAGGACTCATGAACATATAGGGCTAGTCAAAATCAAACAAAGCACCCATTTGGATGTTCCCGATGTCTATATTACGGCTCAACAGGCAACCCAAGTTTTCTATCTACCGTGGGCCTGTCAAAGTGATCTAAATCTCAGTGGTTGGGACGTCGTTTATGAAGTGCCGCCACGTGTTAGACCACCTCCCCCCAATGAAAAGGATTATGAACCTCACATTTACCAGGACACATATGACGAAGGAGAATTCTTCCAAGAAACACGTCTTTCCAAAAAAACGTTTCAAGAACCGCTCTACTCCACCCCAGAACATTGAAGTAGACAACGATAGTGAATCCGACTTCACCCCTGAGCCGGAACAAGAAGAGCCGGAAGAAGAAGAAGTTACTGCTGCAGATGACCTGTCAATGCTTGAACGATTACATAAAGGTGGCCTTACACATGATGATGCATTTATTAATGATGATGATGAGCACGTCATTACCGATAGTGATGATGATGATGCTTTTATTAATGATGATGACGAGCACGTCATTACCGATAATGATTATTAGGTGTTCAAATTTTTATGTTGTACTTGATTTATATAGTTATATGTATGATTTATATAGTTGGTATTTATAATTTTCTTACTTTGTATGATTGTTTCTTATACATAGTGCCATGGTCTTGATTTCCGTCCTGGTCGGCCCTCGCCCGCTTTATGATTCAGATGTGGTAAATTCTCTTTCATAACTATTTGTTGCATTTCACATTTATGCAAATTATGGCCATCAAGTTGACATAGAGATATTTTAATCTAGGAGGTATGTGAACCGGAATTTGAAACGGACCCTCTTGTCGAGAAGTTAAATTTAGTTGAAAAATAAAATGAGTATTTGAAAGAAAAATAATTGAAGAAGAGAAGATGACATTGGAGTTGTATGTTGCCGATGCCATTGATGATCACAAGATGAAGATGAATGCAATGCGCTTGAAGATGGACGCAATGCGCCTGAAGCTTAAGAAGATTAGAAAATATGCCATTGATAATGAGGCTTGGTATCATTATGTCGTTGGATCAATTGTTACCTTAGTTGCGATCTTCATCACATTTGTTGTGATGAAGGTAAGTTTTCTCTAGTGTTTTGCTTTACAAATGGATACTTAGCTTATTTTCCTCCTAAATGGCATAATTACCTAAGTTAGATAAAAAATAAACTATACTTAGCTTATCCAGTTCATTTATGACATACTTAGCATACTTAGGTAAAAAATGGCATGATAATCTTTGTTAGCTCCAAAATGATAGACTTAGCTTATTTTCCTTGAAAATGACATAATAACCTTACTAAGCTCCAAAATAACCTATTTACCTACCTTAGCTCTAAAATGACCTATACTTAGCATTTTTACCTAGCTTAGCAATAAAATGACATTTTTACCTACCTTAGTTAGAAGAAGAAGAAGATAAAGAAGAGGAGAGGAGAAAAAGAAAGAGAAGAAAAAAATCTTCTTCTTCTTCTTCTTCTTCTAACTACTCTTCTTCTTCTTCTTCTAACTAGTCTTCTTCTTCTTCTTCTAACTAGTCGTCTTCTTCTTGTTCTTCTTCTTCTAACTTTCATCTTTCCAATTTGCAGATTTGCTTTACATGAGGAAGCTTGGAATCATGGAGTGAACTATTCTGATTATGTTCAATATGTATGCATGGATATGTTGTTGGAAACTAGTTTCTGGTTATGCATGTATATATGGATATGTTGGACTTTGTTGAACTATGTTGGATTTGATGAAATATGATGTTGGATATATATGTTGTTGGATTTGATGAAATATGATGTTGGACTTGCTGTTATATGTTGTTGGATATGTTCCATATGTATGCATGTATATCTGTGTTTGAAACCCTGTCAAATTAAATGGATTAAACTAAAATCAGGGGATATGTAGCCTCTTTGCCGTCTGCTAGCGGACGGCAAAGAGCTTTGTTGTCCACTAGCAGACGGCAAAGAGGACACGTGGCAGTCACGTGTGCAAACTAGGAGCACTGGCTGCCTATTTGGTCTTTTTGCCGTCAGCCAGCAGACGGCAAAGATTCATACCTCTTTGCCGTCTGCCGGCGGACGGCGTAGCTGCACATGTGGCAACTTCCCAGATCTGCCTAGCTGAGCTCTTTGCCGTCCGTTGGCCTAAACCACGATGCCGCACTGCCGTGCGTAGTCTTTGCCGTCTGCTGGCCTCGGATGTCGGATGGCGTAATCCTTTGCCGTCCGTTTCTGGGAAGCGGATGACAAAGAAGGCCTTTGCTGGCATGCGTTCATCCGGACAGTTTGCCGTCCGCGTACCATGCCTTTGCCGTCCGCCATGAAGCTGATTCCAGTAGTGAATATGATATAAACCTCATCTTTTTATCCTCGATGGCAACAATACAATACGTGCCTTGCTGCCCCTGTTGTCACTGGGAAACGACACCGCAAGATTGAACCCAAAGCTAAGCACTTCTCCCATTGCAAGAAAGATCAATCTAGTAGGCCAAACCAAACTGATAATTCAAAGAGACTTGCAAAGATATCAAATCATACATATAAGAATTGAGAGAAGAATCAAATATTGTTCATAGATAATCTTGATCATAAACCCACAATTCATCGGATCTCGACAAACACACCGCAAGAAGTATTACATCGAATAGATCTCGAAGGAGAACTTTGTATTGAGATCCAAAGAGAGAGAAGAAGCTGTGTAGCTAATAACTATGGACCCGAAGGTCTATGGTAAACTACTCACACATCATTGAAGAGGCTATGGTGTTGATGTAGAAGCCCTCCGTGATCGATTCCCCCTCTGGCGGAGCGCCGGAAAAGGCCCCAAGATGGGATCTCACGGGTACAGAAGGTTGCGGCAGTGGAAAAAGTGTTTTGTGGTGCTCCTGGATGTTTTCAGGGTATAAGAGTATATATAGGCGAAGGAAGTAGGTCGGTGGAGCCACAAGGGGCAAACGAGGGTGGGGGCGCGCCTACCCCCCGGGCGCGCCCTCCTGCCTCGTGGCCGCCTCGTTGCTTCCTTGACGTCCACTCCAAGTCTGCTGGATTGCGTTTGTTCCAAAAACGATCCGCACGAAGGTTTCATTCCGTTTGATATTCCTTTTCTGCGAAACACTGAAATAGGCAAAAAAAACTGCAATTTGCACTGGGCCTCCGGTTAGTAGGTTAGTCCCAAAAATAATATAAAAGTGTATAATGAAGCGCATAAAACATCCAAAACAGATAATAGAATAGCATGGAACAATGAAAAACTATAGATACGTTGGAGATGTATCAAGCATACCCAAGCCTAACTCCTGCTCGTCCTCGAGTAGGTAAATGATAAAAGCATAATTTTGATGTGGAATGCTACCTAGCATAATTCTCATTGTAATTTTCTTTATTGTGGCATGAATGTTCAGATCCGAAAGATTCAAGACAAAAGTTTAATATTGACATAAAAATAATAATACTTCAAGCATACTAATAAAGCAATCATGTCTTCTCAAAATAACATGGCCAAAGAAAGTTATCCCTACAAAATCATATAGTCTGGCTATGCTCTATCTTCATCACACAAAATATTTAAATCATGCACAACCCCGATGACAAGCCAAGCAATTGTTTCATACTTTTGATGTTCTCAAACTTTTTCAATCTTCACGCAATACATGAGCGTGAGCCATGGACATAGCACTATATGCGGAATAGAATGGTGGTTGTGGAGAAGACAAAAAGGAGAAGATAGTCTCACATCAACTAGGCATATCAATGGGCTATGGAGATGCCCATCAATAGATATCAATGTGAGTGAGTAGGGATTGCCATGCAACGGATGCACTAGAGCTATAAGTGTATGGAAGCTCAAAAAAAGAAGCTAAGTGGGTGTGCATCCAACTCGCTTGCTCACAAAGACCTAGGGCATTTTGAGGAAGCCCATCATTGGAATATACAAGCCAAGTTCTATAATGTAAAATTTCCACTAGTATATGAAAGTGATAACATAGGAGACTCTGTATCATGAAGATCATGGTGCTACTTTGAAGCACAAGTCTGGTAAAAGGATAGTAACATTGTCCCTTCTCTCTTTTTCTCTAATTTTTTTCTCATTTTTTGTTTGGGCCTTCACTTTTTTTATGGCCTCTTTTCTTTCTGTTTTTTTATTTTCAGTCTGGAGTCTCATCCCGACTTGTGGGGGAATCATTGTCTCCATCATATTTTCCTCACTTGGGAGAATGCTCTAATAATGATGATCATCACACTTTTATTTTCTTACAACTAAAAAATTACAACTCAATACTTAGAACAAAATTATACTCTATGTGAATGCCTCCGACGGTGTACCGGGATATGCAATGAATCAAGAGTGACATGTATGAAAATCATGAACGGTGGCTTTGCCACAAATACGATGTCAACTACATGATCATGCAAAGCAATATGACAATGATGGAGCGTGTCATAATAAATGGAAAGGTGGAAAGTTGCATGGCAATATATCTCGGAATGGCTATGGAAATGCCATAATAGGTAGGTATGGTGGCTGTTTTGAGGAAGGTATATGGTGGGTGTATGATACTGGCGAAAGGTGCGCGGTATTAGAGAGGCTAGCAATGGTGGAAGGGTGAGTGTGCGTATAATCCATGGACTCAACATTAGTCATAAAGAACTCACATACTTATTGCAAAAATCAATTAGTTATCGAAACGAAGTACTACCACTACAGAAAAAAGACACATCCGTGACATTTTGGGCTGAACGAAAATCGTTTCTGTCATACTTATGACACTTCTATGATGATAATAGTGACGAAACACGGTATCATCATAGATGTGGTGGGGCCCTACTTCTATGACAAAAAATCATGACATAAAATGGGCTCTTCGTCCTGGGCGGGCCAGAGACGCAGCTGCATGACATTCTTTGGGCCGGCCATGACAGAAAAAACTGTGGTAGAAGCGAGGGCGAGGAAAATATCGGGGTGTTCCCGGTTACGGTGGGTGGTCGGGGCTGAGCGATGTGCGTTTCTCTCGTACACGCACGCGCGTGGGTGCGAGGAGTTGGGCTCTAACTGAACCCGAGCGAGGCATTGGGCTCTAGCGGAACCCGAGCGATTGTACTGTAGGCTACGCGTTACTGAACCCGAGCAATCGATCAATGGCTGTTAACTGAACCCGATCGAGTGATTCCTTCGCTATTGCTGCTAACTGAAGCCGATCGATGCTGCCTCTGGATGAACAAT
>NC_057814.1:187999664-188012303 GCF_018294505.1 Triticum aestivum
ACCCCGATCGATCGAGCCGGATGGTGCTGGATGAAGAGGACCCCGTGGAGGGCAGGATGAACAGGACCACCCCGTGGAGGGCAGGATGAACAATAGACGGTGGAGGGCTGGATGAACAGTAGCCCGTGGAGGGGTGGTTGAACAGGAGCCCGTGGAGAGGGCTGGTTGAACAGTAGCCGGTGGAGTAGCGCGCGGTGGAAGCTGGATGAACAGGAGCCCGTGGATGAACAGTCGCAGGTGGAGGCTGGAGGAGGTCGACGGTGGATGAACAGTAGCCCGTGGAGGCTGGAGGGGGTCGACGGTGCAGATGAACAGTATCCCGTGGAGTCCCGTTTTGCGGTATGCCACACCCTTCCCGATGAACAGGACCCCCGTTTTGACCGTAGCGCTCCAACACAAGTCTGTTTCCTCCATTTTGCGGTACGCCACACCCCTCCCGATCAACAGGACCCCGGTTTTGACCGTAGGAGGTCCGTTTCCTCCATTTTGCAGTACGCCAGACCCCTCCCGATGAACAGGATCCCGTTTCGAACGTGGCCGGTCGAACACAAGGCCGTTTCCTCCATTCTGTGGTACGCCAGGCCTCGTTTCCATCGGTTGTTCCATCCAAGCCCTCCCCATGAACACGACGACGCATTCCGTTCCGACCCAGCCGGTTGGCCCCCATGAACACGACGACGACACTGTTTCTCCGTTCCGACCCAACCATGTACACGAGCCCCGGCCGTACGTATGCACGAGTAGGCGTTCGAGACCCTGCCCGTATGTACGTACGTGGCCGTATTTTCTTTCTTGCACACTGGCCGCTGTACGTACGTGTACATGCTACGTGCGCATCTCTACTACGACACGTGCGCACCTCTACTACGATACGTGTGCACCTCTACATCGACCAGTATGTACGTACACGTTCGTGACCAGAATGACAACACTACGTACGCTTCGACCAAGTGAGTCCCGACTGTCACGCACTTCCTTGCGTGCGAAGATGTAGCTGTGGGTCCCAGCAGTTAGGGGGGCGAATCGTTTTTTTTGCCCGGACGCACTTCCTTTCGTGCGAAGATGTAGCTGGTGGGTCCCAGCAGTCAGGGGGAAACGTTTTTTTCGCAAAATACGGTGGCCCATCCGGTGGGTCCCTGCTGTCAGGTGGAGGAATAATTATTTTGCGCATAATAAGGAGGCACTTCCTTGCTGCGGCCGTGGACCCAGCTGTCAGCCTCTCCACGTACAGTCCACGTCCGATGGAAGCCGTTCCTTGACCATGTTAACCACGCCATGCCGAGAGCACTAGGGCGGTGGACGACGACGAGGCCTAGGAAGGGGACGACGTGGAGCCGGGGAAGACGCGGCAGTGGAAGCCCACGCGGAGAGGAGTACGAGGGTTCACTGGTTCGGCTGCGGTGTGAGGCTGCCGTCGTTGCAGGGTGCTACCTCTTGAGCACTGCGTTGGTTTTCCCTTGAAGAGGAAAGGGTGATGCAGCAAAGTAGCGTAAGTATTTCCCTCAGTTTTTGAGAACCAAGGTATCAATCCAGTAGGAGGCTACGCGCGAGTCCCTCGCACCTACCCAAAACAAATAAATCCTCGCAACCAACGGGATTAGGGGTTGTCAATACCTACATGGTCACTTACGAGAGTGAGACCTGATAGATATGATAAGATAATATTTTTGTATTTTTATGATAAAGATGCAAAGTAAAATAAAAGCAAAGTAAAAGGCAACGGAAATAACTAAGTGTTGGAAGATTAATATGATGAAGATAGACTCGGGGGCCATAGGTTTCACTAGTGGCTTCTCTCAAGAGCATAAGTATTTTACAGTGGGTGAACAAATTACTATTGAGCAATTGACAGAATTGAGCATAGTTATGAGAATATCTAGGTATGATCATGTATATAGGCATCACGTCCGAGACAAGTAGACCGACTCCTGCCTGCATCTACCACTATTACTCCACACATCGATCGCTATCCAGCATGCATCTCGAGTATTAAGTTCATAAGAACAGAGTAACGCCTTAAGCAAGATGACATGATGTAGAGGGATAAATTCATGCAATATGATAAAAACCCCATCTTGTTATCCTCGATGGCAACGATACAATACATGCCTTGCTGCCCCTACTGTCACTGGGAAAGGACACCGCAAGATTGAACCCAAAGCTAAGCGCTTCTCCCATTGCAAGAAAGATCAATCTAGTAGGCCAAACCGAACTGATAATTCGAAGAGACTTGCAAAGATAACCAATCATACATAAAAGAATTTAGAAGATTCAAATATTGTTCATAGATAAACTTGATCATAAACCCACAATTCATCTTTCTCAACAAACACACCGCAAAAGAAGATTACATCGAATAGATCTCCACGAGAGAGGGGGGAACATTGTATTGAGATCCAAAAAGAGAGAAGAAGCTATCTAGCTAATAACTATGGACCCGAAGGTCTGAGGTAAATTACTCACACTTCATCGGAGAGGCTATGGTGTTGATGTAGAAGCCCTCCGTGATCGATGCCCCCTCCGGCGGAGCTCCGGAACAGGCCCCAAGATGGGATCTCGTGGGTACAGAAGGTTGCGGCGGTGGAATTAGGTTTTTGGCTCCGTATCTGATCGTTTGGGGGTACGTAGGTATATATAGGAGGAAGGAGTACGCCGGTGGAGCAACGTGGGGCCCACGAGGGTGGAGGGCGCGCCCACTGGGGTAGGCGCGCCCCCTACCTCGTGGCTTCCTGCTTTGTTTCTTGACGTAGGGTCCAAGTCTCCTGGATCATGTTCATTCCAAAAATCACGATCCCGAAGGTTTCATTCCGTTTGGACTCCATTTGATATTCTTTTTCTGCGAAACTCTAAAATAGGCAAAAAACAGCAATTCTGGCTGGACCTCCGGTTAATAGGTTAGTCCCAAAAATAATATAAAAGTGAATAATAAAGCCCAATAATGTCCAAAATAGAATATAATATAGCATGGAGCAATCAAAAATTATAGATACGTTGGAGACGTATCAAGCATCCCCAAGCTTAATTCTTGCTCGTCCTCGAGTAGGTAAATGGTAAAAACAGAATTTTTGATGCAGAGTGCTACTTGGCATTATTTCAATGTATTTCTTCTTAATTGTGGTATGAATATTCAGATCCGAAAGATTCAAGACAAAAGTTCATATTGACATAAAAATAATAATACTTCAAGCATACTAACGAAGCAATTATGTCTTCTCAAAATAACATGGCCAAAGAAAGTTATCCCTACAAAATCATATAGTCTGGCTATGCTCTATCTTCACCACACAAAATATTTAAATCATGCACAACCCCGATGACAAGCCAAGCAATTGTTTCATACTCTTGACATTCTCGAACTTTTTCAATCTTCACACAATACATGAGCGTGAGCCATGGACATAGCACTATATGTGGAATAGAATGGTGGTTGTGGAGAAGACAAAAAGGAGAAGATAGGCTCACATCAACTAGGCGTATCAACGGGCTATGGAGATGCCCATCAATAGATATCAATGCGAGTGAGTAGGGATTGCCATGCAACGGATGCACTAGAGCTATAAGTATATGAAAGCTCAACAAAATAAACTAAGTGGGTGTTCATCCAACTCGCTTGCTCACGAAGACCTAGGGCATTTTGAGGAAGCCCATCATTGGAATATACAAGCCAAGTTCTATAATGAAAAATTCCCACTAGTATATGAAAGTGACAAAATGAGAGACTCTCTATTATGAAGATCATGGTGCTACTTTGAAGCACAAGTGTGGTAAAAAGGATAGTAACATTGTCCCTTCTCTCTTTTTTTATTTGGGCCCTTTCTCTTTTTTTTATGGCCTCTTTTTTTTATATAGTCCGGAGTCTCATCCCGACTTGTGGGGGAATCATAGTCTCCATCATCCTTTCCTCACTTGGGACAATGCTCTAAAAATTATGATCATCACACTTTTATTTAGTTACAACTCAACTATTACAACTCAATACTTAGAACAAAATATGACTCTATGTGAATGCCTCCGGCGGTGTACCGGGATATGCAATGAATCAAGAGTGACATGTATGAAAGAATTATGTACGGTGGCTTTGCCACAAATACAATGCCAACTACATGGTCATGCAAAGCAATATGACAATGATGGAGCGTGTCATAATAAACGGAACGGTGGTAAGTTGCATGGCAATATATCTCGGAATGGCTATGGAAATGCCATGATAGGTAGGTATGGTGGCTGTTTTGAGGAAGGTATATGGTGGGTGTATGATACCGGCGAAAAGTGCGCGGTATTAGAGAGGCTAGCAATGGTGGAAGGAAGAAAGTGCGTATAATCCATGGACTCAACATTAGTCATAAAGAACTCAGATACTTATTGCAAAAATCTACAAGTTACCAAAGCAAAGTATTACACACATGCTCCTAGGGGGATAGATTGGTAGGAAAAGACCATCGCTCGTCCCCGACTGCCACTCATAAGGAAGACAATCAATAAATAAATCATGCTCCGAATTCATCACATAACGGTTCACCATACGTGCATGCTACGGGAATCACAAACTTTAACACAAGTATTTATCAAATTCAAAACTACTCAACTAGCATGACTCTAATATCACCATCTTCATATCTCAAAACAATTATCAAGCATCAAACTTCTCATAGTATTCAACACACTCATAAGAAAGTTTTTACTAATCTTGAATACCTAGCATATTAGGATTTTTTAAGCAAATTACCATGCTATTTAAGACTCTCAAAATTATCTAAGTGAAGCATGAGAGATCAATAGTTTCTATAAAACAAAACCACCACCATGCTCTAAAAGATATAAGTGAAGTACTAGAGCAAAAACTATATAACTCAAAAGATATAAGTGAAGCACATAGAGTATTCTAATAATTTCCGAATCATGTGTGTCTCTCTCAAAAGGTGTGTACAGCAAAGATGATTGTGGTAAACTAAAAAGCAAAGACTCAAATCATACAAGACGCTCCAAGCAAAACACATATCATGTGGTGAATAAAAATATAGCTCCAAGTAAAGTTACCGATGGAAGTAGACGAAAGAGGGGATGCCTTCCGGGGCATCCCCAAGCTTTGGCTTTTAGGTGTCCTTAGATTATCTTGGGGGTGCCATGGGAATCCCCAAGCTTAGGCTCTTGCCACTCCTTGTTCCATAATCCATCAAATCTTTCACCCAAAACTTGAAAACTTCACAACACAAAACTTAGCAGAAAATCTCGTGAGCTCCGTTAGCAAAAGAAAACATAAGACCACTTCAAAGTACTGTAATGAACTCATTCTTTATATATATTGGTGTTAAACCTACTGTATTCCAACTTCTCTATGGTTTATAAACTATTTTACTAGCCATAGATTCATCAAAATAAGCAAACAACACACGAAAAACAGAATCTGTCAAAAACAGAACAGTCTGTAGTAACCTGTAACTAACGCAAACTTTTGGAACTCCAAAAAATCAGAAAAAATAGGAAGACCTAGACAATTTGTTTATTGATCAGAAGCAATTGGAATCAGTATTTTATCACGTTCTGGTGAGTTTTAAAAATTATTTTCGTGAACAGAAAGTTTCTGGAATTTTCTGCAAGATCAAATAACTATCATCCAAGAAGATCCTATAGGTTTAACTTGGCACGAACACTAATTAAAACATAAAAACAAATCTAACCAGAGGCTAGAATAAATATTTATTCCTAAACAGAAGCAAAAAGCACAAAACTATCGTTTAACGCCCCTAGCTAGGCATAAAAGCAAGGATAGATCTAGGTATTGCCATCTTTAGTAGGCAATCCATAAGTGGCTCTCATGATAGATTCATATGGTAGTTTTATTTTCTTCCTAGGGAAGTGTTCCATGCCTTTCTTTAATGGAAATTGGAATCTAATATTCCCTTCCTTCATATCAGTAATTGCACCAATCGTTCTAAGGAAAGGTCTACCAAGAATAATAGGACATGAAGGATTGCAATCTATATCAAGAACGATAAAATCTACGGGCACATAGTTCCTATTTGCAACAATAAGAACATCATTAATTCTTCCCATAGGTTTCTTAATAGTGGAATCCGCAAGGTGCAAGTTTAAAGAGCAATCATCAAAATCACGGAAACCTAGCAAATCGCACAAAGTTTTTGGAATCGTCGAAACACTAGCACCCAAATCACACAAAGCATAGCATTCAGGATCTTTAATTTTAATTTTAATAGTAGGTTCCCACTCATCATAAAGTTTTCTAGGGATAGAAACTTCCAACTCAAGTTTTTCTTCATAAGATTGCATCAAAGCATCACCGATATGTTTGGTAAAAGCTTTATTTTGACTATAAGCATGAGGAGAATTTAGCACGGATTGCAACAAGGAAATACAATTTATCAAAGAGCAATTATCATAATTAAATTCCTTGAAATCCAAAATAGTGGGTTCATCTAATGTTTTGATCTCTTCAATCCCACTTTTATCAATTTTAGCATCAAGATCTAAAAACTTCGAATTTTGTAACGCCTTCTAGGTAAAGGTGGATCATATTCAGTCTCATCATTATCAAGATTCATATTGAAAAACAAAGATTTAATAGGGGACACATCAATAACTTTTAGATCTTCATCTTTATTTTCATTGAAATTAGAAGAACACGCTTTTATAAAGCAATCTTTCTTAGCACGCATCCTAGCGGTTCTTTCTTTGCACTCATCAATGGAAATTCTCATGGCTTTGAGAGACTCATTGATATCATGCTTAGGTGGAATAGATCTATGTTTCAAAGAATAAACATCAATAGAAATTCTATCAACGTTCCTAGCCAATTCATCAACTTTAAGCAATTTTTCTTCAAGCAAGGCATTGAAATTCTTTTGCGAATTCATAAATTCCTTAACACTAGTCTCAAACTCAGAGGGCATCTTATTAAAATTTCCATAAGAATTGTTGTAGGAATTACCATAATTATTAGAGGAATTGCTAGGATAAGGCCTAGGATTAAAGTTTCCTCTATACGCGTTGTTACCAAAATTATTCCTACCAACAAAATTCACATCCATAGATTCATTATTATTCTCAATCAAAGTAGACAAAGGCATATCATTAGTATCAGAAGAAACACTCTTAGTAGCAAATAATTTCATAAGTTCATCCATCTTTCCACTCAAAACATTAATTTCTTCAATCGCATGCACTTTTTTATTAGTAGATCTTTCAGTGTGCCATTGAGAATAATTAACCATAATATTATCTAGGAGCTTAGTAGCTTCTCCTAAGTGATTTCCATAAAAGTGCCTCCCGCGGCCGAATCTAAAAGATTTCTAGAAGCAAAATTCAATCCATCATAAAAATTTTGTATAATCATCCACAAATTCAAACCATGTGTAGGGCAATTACGTATCATTAATTTCATCATCTCCCAAGCTTGTGCAACATGTTCATGATCAAGTTGCTTAAAATTCATAATAGTTTCTAAGAGAGATGATCTTAGCAGGAGGAAAATACTTAGAGATAAAAGCATCTTTGCACTTATTCCAAGAATCAATACAATTTTTAGGAAAAGACGAAAACCAAGCTTTAGCACGATCTCTAAGAGAAAAAGGAAATAGCTTCAATTTAACAATATCATTGTCAACATCTTTCTTCTTTTGCATATCACACAAATCAACGAAGCTATTTAGATGAGTAGCGGCATCTTCACTAGGAAAGCCGGCGAATTGATCTTTCATGACAAGATTCAACAAAGCAGCATTGATTTCACAAGATTCAGTATCGGTAAGAGGAGCAATCGGAGTGCTAAGGAAATTATTATTGTTGGTATTGGTAAAGTCACATAATTTTGTATTATCTTGAGCCATCATGACAAACAAGAAATCCAACACACGAGCAAACAAAAAGCAAGCGAGAAAGAGGCGAACGAAAAAGAGAGGGCGAATAAAACGGCAAGGGTGAAGTGGGGGAGAGGAAAACGAGAGGCAAATGGCAAATAATGTAATGCGGGAGATAAGGGTTTGTGATGGGTACTTGGTATGTTGACTTTTGCGTTCCCCGGCAACGGTGCCAGAAATCCTTCTTGCTACCTCTTGAGCACTTCGTTGGTTTTCCCTTGAAGAGGAAAGGGTGATGAAGGAAAGCAGCGTAAGTATTTCTCTCAGTTTTTGAGAACCAAGGTATCAATCCAGTAGGAGGCTACGCGCGAGTCCCTCGCACCTACACAAAACAAATAAATCTGCAACCAACGCGATAAGGGGTTGTCAATCCCTACACGGTCACTTACGAGAGTGCGATCTGATAGATATGATAAGATAATATTTTTGGTATTTTTATGATAAAGATGCAAAGTAAAATAAAAGCAAAGTAAAAGGCAATGGAAATAACTAAGTGTTGGAAGATTAATATGATGAAGATGGACCCGTGGGGCATAGGTTTCACTAGTGGCTTCTCTCAAGAGCATAAGTATTTCACAGTGGGTGAACAAATTACTGTTGAGCAATTGACAGAATTGAGCATAGTTATGAGAATATCTAGGTATGATCATGTATATACTCATCACGTCCGAGACAAGTAGACCGACTACTGCCTGCATCTACTACTATTACTCCACACATCGGCCGCTATCCAGCATGCATCTAGAGTATTAAGTTCATAAGAACAGAGTAACGCCTTAAGCAAGATGACATGATGTAGAGGGATAAATTCATGCAATATGATAAAAACCCCATCTTGTTATCCTCGATGGCAACGATACAATACATGCCTTGCTGCCCCTAATGTCACTGGGAAAGGACAACGCAAGATTGAACCCAAAGCTAAGCACTTCTCCCATTGCAAGAAAGATCAATCTAGTAGGCCAAACCAAACTGATAATTCGAAGAGACTTGCAAAGATAACCAATCATACATAAAAGAATTCAGAAGATTCAAAAATTGTTCATAGATAAACTTGATCATAAACCCACCATTCATTGGTCTCAACAAACACACCGCAAAAGAAGATTACATCGAATAGATCTCCACGAGAGAGGGGGAGAACATTGTATTGAGATCCAAAAAGAGAGGTCTGAGGTAAACTACTCACACTTCATTGGAGAGGCTATGGTGTTGATGTAGAAGCCCTCAGTGATCGATGCCCCCTCCGGCGGAGCTCTGGAACAGGCCCCAAGATGGGATCTCGTGGGTACAGAAGGTTGCGGTGGTGGAAATAGGTTTTTGGCTCCGTATCTGATCGTTTGGGGGTACGTGGTATATATAGGAGGAAGGAGTACGTCGGTGGAGCAACATGGGGCCCACGAAGGTGGAGGGCGCGCCCAGGGGGGTAGGCGCGCCCCTACCTCGTGGCTTCCTGTTTTGTTTCTTGACGTAGGGTCCAAGTCTCCTGGATCATGTTCGTTCCAAAAATCACGTTCCCGAAGGTTTCATTCCGTTTGGACTCCGTTTGATATTCTTTTTCTGCGAAACTCTGAAATAGGAAAAAAACAACAATTCTGGGCTGGGCCTCCGGTTAATAGGTTAGTCCCAAAAATAATATAAAAGTGAATAATAAAGCCCAAAAATGTCCAAAACAGAAGATAATATAGCATGGAGCAATCAAAAATTATAGATACGTTGGAGACGTATCACAGGGCCTGGCCAGCGGTGGGAATAGTAGGGGGCGGTGAGGCCTCCGCGGCAGCACTGCCGACCACGGGAGGCAGGAGCGTGCAGCACGACCGGCGCTGCTTTGGGCGGCTGGAGCAAGAAGACCAGAGGTTGAAGAAGACGGCCGTTGGATGGACATCGTTCGGTCACTGGAGCTAGAATCGTTCATATTGACTAAGTTGACAAAGCACTCTGTCCCCGTCAACTTAGTAGGCCCACAAGTAGGCCTCCCACCACGGTGGGTCCCAACTAGCAGGGGGAGTATTCATTTTTTTTGTGCGTAATAAGGAGGCACCTCCGGTGGGTCCGAGCTGACAGCGGGGGAACATTTTTTTCATGAAATACGTTGGCCCGTCCGGTGGGTCCCAGCAGTCAGGGGGGAAACGTTTTTTCACCAAATACGGTGGCCTGTCCGGTGGGTCCCTGCTGTCAGGTGGAGGAATAATTAGTTTCCGCGTAATAAGGAGGCACTTCCTTGCGGCTGCCGTGGAACCAGCTGGCAGCCTATCCATGTACAGTACTCTTCCGATGGAAGTGTCTCCTTGACCACGTTGACCACGCCGCGCCGAGAGCACCAGGGCGGTGGACGACGGCGAGGCCTAGGAAGGGAACGACACGGAGGCAGGGAAGACTCGGCAGTTGTTTCCCACGCGGAGGGGAGTACGACTGTACGAGCATTTACTGATTCGTCTGCCGTCGCCGGAGAATAACAGCAGGTGTGGGTGAGTATAGGTATGGCTAGGCCAGCGATGGGAGTACGGTGAGGCCTGCACGGCAGCACAGCTAGCCGCGGGGAGGAGGGAGCAGGCAGTCCCGCCGGTGCTTGTTTGAGCAGCTGGAGCAGGAAGAGCAGAGATTGAAGAAGCACGACGACCGTTGGATAAACGTCCAACAGTCACTGCTTGTGCGTCAACCTTTTTTTAGGAAAGCCTCAAATCTGTGGAAAACAGCATACAGCCCATCTGCCATTATTTCTAATAATTTACAGCCCATTTGCTAATTCTTAAGGTTTTTTTCGAGCCCATATTCTTTTTGTTAGCATTACAGCCCATATTGTGGCCACGGTTAAAAAATTATACGAAAATTTGCATATTTCGGTGCGGTCCGAACTGTTTTTAATCCCGAAATTTCGAGTCACATTCA
Organism: Triticum aestivum; assembly: GCF_018294505.1. Taxonomy (NCBI): domain Eukaryota; kingdom Viridiplantae; phylum Streptophyta; class Magnoliopsida; order Poales; family Poaceae; genus Triticum; species Triticum aestivum. The sequence continues at coordinate 188,010,431 of NC_057814.1, forward strand.
AACTGATTTTAAAAATAAATGTATATCAATATAAAATCCAACAAATTGTCCACGCATAAAAATTAATGCAATTAAAAATCTTGAAATGAAAAAAGAAATTTGAAACTAATTATCGGTTTGATGTGTTTTAAAAATGTACAGCCCATTTCTCATTACTGATAGGCCATTTTCTCGGCCAGCCGAATGAAGCTCTCCTCGTCTTGAAAGATTTGCAGCCCAACTGGCCTGACAAAGCGACTTACTTGGCAAATCACAAAAAAACTGGGCTGTGGCCGTGGACCCAGTTGTCAGCCTCTCCACGTACAGTACTCTTCCGATAGAAGTCGGTCGTTGACTACATTGACCACGCCGCGCCGAGAGCACCAAGGCGGTGGTCGATGGCGAGGCCTAGGAAGGGGACGACGCAGAGCCGGGGAAGACGCGGCAGTGGATGCCCACGCAGAGAGGATTACAAAGGTTCACTGGTTAGGCTGCGGTGTGAGGCTGCCGTCGCCGCAGAATAACAGGGGGTGTGGGTGAGTAGAGGGATGGCCTGGCGAGTGGTGGGAGTAGTAGGGGGCGGTGAGGCCTCCGCGGCATCACAGCCGGCCACGGGAGGCAGGAGCACGCGGCACGACCGGCGCTGGTTTGGGTGGCTGGAGCAAGAAGACCAGAGGTTGAAGAAGCACTACTGCCGTTGGATGAACATCGTACGGTAACTGGAGCTAGAATCGTTCATATTGACTAAGTTGACAAAGCACACCATCCCCGTCAACTTGGTAGGCCCACAAGTCAGCCTCCCATGATGCTGGGTTCCAGCTGGCAGGGGGAGTATTCATTTTTTTGTGCATAATAAGGAGGCACTTCCTTCCGTGCGAGCCATTGGTGTGGTGCCACTGCTGCAAATCACGCAGAGTCATCCGTCGCGTCTCAACCACAATCCTCAACCCTGGCCGAGTCTTCTACAAATGCCCGAATCATGGGCTAATAATATCTTTAAGTGTTGTTCTGCTGCTTTCAGTTGCTGATATTTTTAATAGTTTGGTTGATGATCTTCCAATTTGATTCATGCAGAAAAGGGGAGATTCGTGTGATTTGTATTTCTGGGAAGTTGCTGATGTGGGGGACTGCAACTACTCTGATTATTTGGTTAGCCGAGGAATCCCAATACACTACAAAAAAAAGACACATCCATGACATTTTGGGCCGAACGAATTTTTTTCTGTCATACATATGACACTTCTATGACGATAATTGTGACAAAACCCGGTATCATCATAGATGTGGTGGGCTCCTACTTCTATGACAAAAAATCATGACAGGAAATGGGCTTTTCGTCCTGGGCGGGCCGGAGACGCAGCTGCATGACATTCTTTGGGCCGTCCATGACGGAAAAAACCGTGGTAGAAGCGAGGGGGAGGAAAATTTCGGGGAGTTCCCGGTTATGGTGGGAGGTCGGGGGCCGAGCAATGCGCGTTTCTCTCGTACTCGCACGCGCGTGTGTGCGAGGCGTTGGCTCTAACTGAACCCAAGTGAGGCGTTGGGCTCTAACTGAACCCGAGCGATTGCACTGCAGGCTACGCGTTACTGAACCCGAGCGATCGATCCATGGCTGTTAACTGAACCCGATCGAGCGATTCCTTCGCAACTGCTGCTAACTGAAGCCGATCGATTGGATGAACAGTGAGCGTTGTGGGGGGGGGGTGGATGAACAGTGAGCGGTGGCATTGCCTCTGGATGAACAGGACCCCGTGGTGTGGTGGCGGGCTGGATGAACAGTAGACGGTGGAGGGGTGCCCGTGGAGGGGTGGTTGAACAGGACCCCGTGGTGTGGATGGCTGGATGAACAGTAGACAGTGGAGGGGTGGTTGAACAGTAGCCGGTGGAGTAGCGC
>NC_057814.1:188012417-188013039 GCF_018294505.1 Triticum aestivum
GCGTTGCCTCTAGATGAATAGTAGACGGTGGAGGGGTGCCCGTGGAGGGGTGGTTGAACAGGACCCCGTGGTGTGGATGGCTGGATGAACAGTAGACAGTGGAGGGGTGGTTGAACAGTAGCCGGTGGAGTAGCGCGCGGTGGAGGCTGGATGAACAGGAGCCCGTGGAGGCTGGAGGAGGTTGACGGTAGCCCGAGGAGGCTGGAGGAGGTCGATGGTGGAGATGAACGGTATCCCGCGGAGTCTCGTTTTGCGGTACACCACACCCCTCCCGATGAACAGGACCCCCGTTTTGACCGTAGTGCTCCAACACAAGTCCGTTTCGTCCGTATTGCGATACGCCACACCCCTCCCGATCAACAGGACCCCCGTTTTGACCGTAGGAGGTCCGTTTCGTCCGTTTTGCGGTACGCCACACCCCTCCCGATCAATAGGACCCCCGTTTCGACCGTAGGAGGTCCGTTTCCTCTGTTTTGCGGTACGCCAGACCCCTCCCGATCAACAGGACCCCATTCCGAACATGGGAGGTCCGTTTCCTCCATTGTGCGGTATGCCAGGCCTCGTTTCCATCGCGTGTTCCATCCAAGCCCTCCCGATGAACACAACCACACATTCCGTTCCG
>NC_057814.1:188013055-188013878 GCF_018294505.1 Triticum aestivum
ATCAACAGGACCCCCGTTTCGACCGTAGGAGGTCCGTTTCCTCCGTTTTGCGGTACGCCACACCCCTCCCGATCAAATGGACCCCGTTCCGAACGTAGGAGGTTCGTTTCCTCTGTTTTGCGGTACGCCAGGCCTCGTTTCCATCGCCTTTTCCGTCCAAGCCCTCCCGATGAACACGACCACGCATTCCGTTCCGACCCAACCGGTTGGCTCCCACGCGTTCCGTTGCCTCCCGATGAACATGACACATTCTGTTGCCTCCCGATGAACACGACGCATTCCGTTGCCTCCCCATGAACACGACGCATTCCATTGCCTCCCCATGAACACGACGCATTCCGTTGCCTCCCCATGAACACGACGACGATGTTGTTTCTCCGTTCCGACCCAGCCATGTACACGAGCCCTGGGCGTACGTATGCGCGAGTAGGCGTTCGAGACCCTGCCTGTATGTACACATACGTGGCCATATTTTCTTTCTTGCACCCTGGCCGCTGTACGTACGTGTACATGCTACATGCGCGCCTCTACTACGACATGTGCACGCCTCTACTACGACACGTGCGCGCCTCTACATCGACCAGTATGTACGTACACGTTCGCGACCAGAATGACAACACTACGTACGCTTTGACCAGGTGGGTCCCGACTATCAGGCACTTCCTTGCCTGCGAAGATGTAGCTGGTGGGTCCCAGCAGTCAGGGGGGCGAATCGTTTTGTTTTTTTTGCCCGGACGCATTTCCTCACGTGCGATCGTGTAGCTGCTGGGTCCCAGCAGTCAGGGGGTGAATCGTTTTTTTTTGCCCGGAAGCACTTCCTTGC
>NC_057814.1:188014031-188024676 GCF_018294505.1 Triticum aestivum
CTTCCTTGCGTGCGAAGGTGTAGCTGGTGGGTCCCAGCAGTCGGGGGGCGAATCCTTTTTTTCGGACGCACTTCCTTGCGTGCGAAGATGTAGCTGGTGGGTCCCAGCAGTCAGGGGGGCGAATCATTTTTTTCGGACGCACTTCCTTGCGTGCGAAGATGTAGCTCGTGGGTCCCAGCAGTCAGGGGGCGAATCATTTTTTTCGCAAAATACGGTGGCCCGTCCGGTGGGTCCCCACTGTCAGGTGGAGGAATAATTATTTGGCGCGTAATAAGGAGGCACTTCCTTGCGGCTACCATGGACCCAGCTATCAGCCTCTCCACGTACAGTCCACGTCCGATGGAAGTCGTTCCTTGACCATGTTGACGACACCGCGCCGAGAGCACCAGGGCGGTGGACGACGAGGAGGCCTAGGAAGGGGATGACGTGGAGCCGGGGAAGACACGGCAGTCGATGCACACACGGAGAGGAGTACGAGGGTTCACTGGTTCGGCTGCGCTGCCATTGCCGCAGAATAACAGGGGGTGTGGGTGAGTGGAGGGATGGCCTGGCCAGCGGTGGGAGTAGTAGGGGGCGGTGAGGCCTCCACGGCAGCACAGCCGGCCACGGGAGGCAAGAGCAGGCGGCACGACCGGCGCTGCTTTGGGCGGCTGGAGCAAGAAGACCAGACGTTGAAGAAGCACGACGGCCGTTGGATGGACATCGTACGGTCACTGTAGCTAGAATCGTTTATATTGACTAAGTTGACAAAGCCCTTGGTACGTCAACTTAGTAGGCCCACAGGTCAGCTTCCGAAACGGTGCGCCCCAGATGTCAGGGGGAGGAATCATTTTTTGGGCAGGTGAAGCTAGAATATCCGAGATTGAAGAAGAAGCACGGCATCCGTTGGATGGACATCCAACGGCCACTGCTGCTAGAACCGTGTGTTGACTATAAGTTGACAAAGCCTTGCATACGCGTCAACTCTATTTTTTTTAGGAGACGCGTCAACTTAGTAAGGCCAAAAGTGTGTGGCAGAGAACTTACAGCCCATTTGAGATTTGTAAGAATGTGTAGCCCATTTTTGAATTCTAATGGAATTTACTACAACCCATTTACAGTTTGTTAAAAGTACAGCCCATTTCAACCAACCGTTCAAAACAGAATTCAATAAAATTTCCCACGTTTTGATGGGATCCGAAATATTTTTATCCCGAAATTTCTAGTCAGATTAAATACAATTTCAATATAAATTTATATTACATAAAAATCAAACGAAACATTACGCTCACAACAATTAATGAAATTAAAATTTTCAATATCCAAAAATATAATTTTATAAAGTAATCACGTGTTTGGTGCATTTTCTTATAGTTACTGCCCAGTTTTTATAATTACATCCCATTTATTATTTCTTAAAGCCCATTTTCTTGTTAAGCCTAATGCATCCCTCCTAGGAAAGATTTGCAGCCCAGCGGGGCGGAGAATAACAACTTGACCTTGCCTGGGTATTCCTAAAAAAAAGTATAGCTGGGCTAGCCATTTTCAGCTTGAAAAAAAATAATATCTGGGCTGGATATCTGGCCTGGGCTAGACGGGCCACAGCCCGCCCAGTTAATACCTGCAGCGATGTTTTCGTTGTTGTTCAAAGGAGAAAAATTAATATCTGGGCTAAACATCGAAAAACTCTGCAGTGCTCACACCTCAGAAACACAAATACTACTCGAGCTGCTTGGTCCCAGCTGTCGGCCGCTTCTTGTGCAATTCTCTCGTTTATTGACTACTACATAGGTTGACAATGGTGTGGGACAGTGATGTCAGGAAGCTAGGAGGAAGCAAAATAAATTATAGTTATATATATATATATAATAAGGAGGCACTTGCGTACGTGAGGCTATGGACCTGGTGGGTCCCCATTGTCATCCTCTCCAAGTAAAGTCATCTCCTCGCCCGCGCGCGCTTTCCGCCCGAAACAGTCAGCGCTGCCCGCCCTGCTTCCCGGTGCAGGCGATTGCTCCGCCTTCAAACGACACAAGTGACGTCCGTCCGTCCATCTGCCGCCCACATTAATGATACGCGGTTGCCGAGGCAGCTACTCCGGCGCCACATATCCGTCCCTCCGCCCGCCCACCATTGCTATATAAACTGCTGCGCCGGCCATAGCCGCAGTCATCCGCATCTATTCCCTTTCTCCTGTGCACACCACTACTGCCCACCATGGCTTCCTCGCGCTCCAGCGCTCTTCGGGACAGGCGGACGACAGACCACAAGGAGATGGCAGCCATTGCTGCCGACCGGCTGGCCGGCAGGCAGCCGGAGGACGACGACGTCCCAATGGAGAACATGGTAGTCGACGATCCGGCGGCAACCCCCTCCTCCGCGCCATCCTCGCCGGTGCATTGCACCATGACCATCGGCGAGGCCCGTGCCCAATATATGGACAGGGTGAGGCAGATGCGTGAGGAGCAGTTCCGGGAGGCGCAGGCCGACGCCGCCTACAACCACCATCTCCTCCAGGAGCACCTGCAGGCGGAGGAGCAGATCGCCGCGGAGCGGGCGGAGCAGGAGGTGCTGCTCGACTCGTACCGCTCCGCCCGCAAGGGCCGCCTCAAGCGCTGGCGGTACCGCATGCGGGTGGCGGAGGCTGCGGCCGCCTATAAAGAGGCTAGCAAAGAGGGCGATGAAGCGGGCGAGGCGCTGTTTGGCGAGATCAAGGACGAGGCAGAGGACAATGCCGGCTCCGACGAGTCCCCGCTCCACTGGCGTCGACGAGGCCCTGCTCCGTCGAGGCCCTACGGCGCCAACAACGAGGCAGAGGGCAGCGCCGGCTCAGCCGAGGCCCCACCCTGCCGGCAACGTGGGGGAGGATTTCCACCGCTCCGCTGAGGCGCCGCCCGCCGGCAACGAGACAGAGGACATCGCCGGCTCCGACGAGGCCCCGCCCCGCTGCCAACGAGGCCGCGCCACACAGAAAACGAGGAAGAGTAGAAAACGGTAGGTCGCCGCCGCTCGGGTCCAAGTAAGGCCACCGCTGCTACCCTCCGGTTGAAGCCAAGGTAGGCGGGTTGACCATTGACGGCCGGTTAGCTTCTTGGCGGCGACGTGGAGTCGGAGAGCTGCGCTGGAGAAGAACGCTGCTTCTACTTAACTGCTGGTGCAGTTGGCTGACTGACACATGGGCCCAACAGGCCACATGTCAGTTACGCAATTGCACCTGCAGTTAAGTCACTGAAGCTTCTGTTCGGCTCAGCAGGACACATGTGGGTAGCTTCGGTTAATTAATTATACCTCCAGCGCACCCCTTTTTAATTGAAGAATGTATGAAATGTAATGAAATCCGGCATCTTTATATGAAATCCGACCGTGTATGAATGAATTTATTTCGATTAGTTCGAATTCCTGTATCACTGGCATTGGATGAACATGCAAAACAATATGTACTAGCATTATTCCCAGGGTAATCACCTCGTTTGCAGCAGTTTCACATGTACTCCCTCCGGTCCTTTCTAGTCGTGCATACAAGTTTTGTCTGCAGTCAAAGTATCTCTACTTTGACCAATCTTATACAAAAAAGTATGCACTTTCACAATGTGCGAAGTAAAAAGGAACAGAAGGATTACAAAGAGTTTGAGCAGCTTTTTAGCGTTTTTGTACATTGCAATCAAACACACAGGCCTGGCAATTCATAGAGAACATTCAAAACAATCGATGATTATGCATCTCAGCGACTCACATATCAGAGGCAATATTTACTTCACAACTAAAGAATAAAGAAAAAATTGATCGACGCTGCTGACAGCAAAGGGCGTCCCATTCGAAAATATCAAACGCATGTCTTGCTAAAATCAATGAGCAAAATTTGACAAGGTTGTCCCATTCCAAAATATCAAATGCCTACGATTGTGGAATGGGCAGGGTTTGCCATCAGTTCGGACATTGACATGGCACCTCGTGCTAAATAAACCAGCTGTTCTTTTTGTGCAGTTCCACCAAAATCAACCAAATTCGCGCGTAGCTTGTATGATTTCGCCCTTATATGTTGCAACGCCTTGAACTTATCGGCACCTCATTTCTTGTGGTGGAAATGAATGATTCGATGTATTCATGAACATTTTGTGCAGTTCCCATTGAAATCAAGCTAAGCACCCCTGTTTGCACAAATACAAAAAAGTGATTAGTATAAAGCAAACTGTACTATGAATTGACAGTTTCAACAGGCACATACATGGTCCATGTAGAGCACACTTTTAGAAAAATGGAACTCACCAGAAAGAATCCTAGAACAACATTGTACTCGCGCATCACAGCAAAAAAATGGAGATTTGTTAGTCCTTCTGAGCTGAAGTTAGTTTGGTCTTGTGGGGAGTACTGTAACCATCCTTCAACTTCTCCTTCTGATGAGAAGATAGACAGGGCTTCTTCATCCTGGCATAATCGGAACTAGTCACTTCACGTACTCCATATTCTTCTTCAGAGGAAGATGATCCCGTTGTGCAAAGACAAGAGGACTACTAACTGCTAGCATCCCTGTTTGCTCGAAAAAAAGGAAAGGAAATATTTAAAACAACACAGATGAAGCACTTCTCAAGGACAATACCACTTTTTCATGACAGTATCTAAACAGTAGCACAACATCAATAGAGATGACAAAGCTCAATCATATGGATGAAATCAGTGGGTGAGTACCAACCTTTGTCAGGAGGCTTATTGTGTAGAGCATACAGATGAAGCACTTCTCCGGAACCATCTGTTGCTATCTACGGTGGTGGCCATGCTTACTATATACTCCTCGATTAGTTTAATGTTTCCAACATCTTCTTGTGCAGTTCCACTAAAATATATGGTATCTTCAAAGAAGATCCCTGTTTGCACAAGTAGAGATAATTACATATTACATTAAGAGTGGCATCAAATCAGTGGCAAAACAATTGCTCGTTCCAGCCATAGCAATAAATTAAGATGCAAAACTATATCATTACTTGTGTCATCACAGTTCCAGTGCTTCATTACAGCACCGGGAGTTGATTTTTGTTTTTCTTCCGCTTGTTCTTCCCCTTCATCACTTGGTTCAATAACAGACAAGCTTCGCCTTCAATGTAAGATTTGCCATGTCAATTAGGGAGCACAAGTATAGTACTAAACTTAATTTTCTGATGAAAGTGGCAAAATACAGGCCAGCAGTTGTGAAATATCCTTATCCTACCTCAATGGGATATTACGGTGCACATACAGATTGGAAGTCTTGTCTCCATTTGTGCAGTTCACTAAAATCAAGCAACATTATCGTACAAGTAGCACAACATATGAAAGCACACTGCATAATCATGTGAAAGAAGGCTAGTACTGACCTCTCATGATGCTGAATTCAAACAACTCACAAGAAGAAGATCTGAACCAAATTCGCCTTAACGGATAGGAAGTAAGATCTCCTCTTGTGCAGTTCCATTAAGATCAAGCAATCAAGCAACGTTGTCGGTGTGACATTTTGGTTGAACTGCACAAAACACTCTTAAAACAAAAGTGTTTTGTGCATTGCAACAAAAGGTCACAATGGCAACGAGGTGAAGTAGATAACCCTGTTTACACAGAGGTGCAAAGCAAACAATTAGTGGTCAATAACGGTGGATGACATAGAAGCCAACAAAAAGTAGCATCTACCTTATCTAAATGGGAAAGAAAGCAAGACAGTAGCATTTCTGAAACGGTGGCATTGATTAATATTAACATAGAGATTATATTGATTAATATTTCTGAAACATGTAATTTGCTTTTAACTGTGGCATTGCATCAATTTTCCAGCGGCATTATTAGAAGGTGTTTGTTTACAGGGACATTTTGGTGTAGGGACTAAAAAACTCCGTGTCAGTACCAAACAGGAGGGACTTTTAGGGACTAAAAGTGGGCATTTGGGACTAAAGAAAGAAGACCCCGAGGGAGTCTTTTTGGGACTTTTTCCAACAGTTGCCCCTGCCACGCATCGCACCTTGTCTCTATTAGTTCATTACTAGGGGTAACATGGTCTTTTAGCATGTCATTTAATAACCTCTAGTCCATGTTTAGTCACTGGAACCAAGCAGGTAGGGACTAGGGAGTTTTAACCAAATAGGGCCTTAGATTAACAACAGCTAATGAGTTGCACGGGACAGTGGACGCACCAGCACCATGTGCATCTACCGATGTACTGTGGTCATGCACAGTCTGTTGCAACAAAGAACAAACAACCAAGGAGCATATTTGTGTTGGTCCCAGTTTGGTTATCTTTAGGCACCTTTCCCTATGTGAGCGCAGCAAATCTAGTCCTGCTCAAACTCTACAGCCTTGTCCCTTCCTTTCCTTGTTGAACTAGTACTTTCGCCCCTTCCTTTCCTCTTTGAACCACGTCCTAGATTTATGCGATACAACTTTCCCCACTACTTTCCCCCATTCCTTTCCTCTTTGAACCACGTCCTAGATTCATGCTATACAAATTTCCCCCTTCATTTCCTCTTTGAACCACGTCCTAGATTCATGCTATATACAACTTTTCCCACTACTTTCCCCCACTCCTTTCCTCTTTGAACCACGTCCTAGATTCATGGTATACATGCAGCTAGAGCAATGCATGTGGAGTAAGTAAATTATACCTTAAGGTTCTTGGGGAGAGGTTCGGTGGGCAACGGGATGGCGGCGAAGAAGAAGGGGTCGGAGGCCCTCCCGCGCCGCCGCTGGGTGGAAAGTGAACAGCTGCGCCGGTAGTCCCTCGCCGACGGCGACAGCGTTAAGCCTCTTTCCCTTCCCGGCGGACGGATCCTGCCGGCTCTTTGAGTAGCAGTGAGGGGAGAGAGAGTCCAACGATGTCTTGTTTAGATCTGGAGAGGGCGAGAGAGTGTGAAGAGAGCAACTACAAGCGCTGAGGCTCCAGCGGGAGAGGGCGAGAGAGTGTGAAGAGAGCAACTACAAGCGCTGAGGCTCCAGCGTGTATATATATACTGGAGAGAGAGAGTGAAGCGTGCAAACCCTAGAATTTTTTTTGACCAGTCAAAGAATCCTCCTGGCACAAATTATGCTCAAGTGTAGTTATCGAACCCGAGACCTAAAGTTTGATGAGCGAACAGGCTAACCAGCTACACAACCCTCCCGTTATGTTCAACGAGAGGGAAATAACCTTTTATACATTCCTGCATTCGTGTGACAAGCATGCCATGTTTTTTGTGTGTGTGGGAGTCATTGGGATTTCAATCATAATCATGTCATGTGGCTTTGGTGGTAAGACTATCCACAGTGGTGCAGAAATAATGCAGCCTTAGTCACCTTACCTCTCTCCATGTAGTACGTTGGGTCCCGCCAGTCAGAGGGTGAAACAAACAAATTAATAAGAAAAATTAAAAGCGCCAGCGGTGTATCTTACCTCACACATCTCGCTACTGCTCGGGAACACTGTCCAATTGATCCCTCTGTTCGCTCACGTACTATTTTAAGTGAATCCTTATTATAACATGCACACAAATTTTGGGCACTTGTATTCGACTTAAGTCAGTGTGCCACCGTATCTCGTATACTTACTACTCCCTCCGTCTAGGTGTAATAAGTCACGTTAGAAGGTGCACCGGGACCAAGGTGCGTGTGTGTGTGTGTGTGTGTGTGTTTAACATCATGTGTGTGTTAGAGAGAGCGACAGATCGACCTACTCCTACAGAGAGATGTTGTGTAGTGTACGATTTTAGCCGCGAGAATCGGTGCATCCTCTCATTTCCGAGCGTGTCCGGTAGGGACATGCGGACAGCAGCCACGCCCGCTCCTAACCAGCCTGGCCCACCCAAAGCCCCTCCATCGCCCGCGCGCGCTTCCCGCCCGAAACGGTCAGCGCCGCTCCAAAGAATCGGTGCCGCATTCATGCCCGGGCAGAGCGGACGCGACCTCTCACTGGCGCAAGAGTGATGGTTGCTTCGTCCGTCCAACTTACTGCTGGGTCAATGTGATTTGACGGCTCATTGGTCTTTATTACTGAGGTGGTAGGACTGCTGGATGTCCCACGCTTTCGGCGAAAGGAGGTAATACTGCTAGATTACAATTTTCTCCATTCTTACAGCGGAGGCGTGCAAGAGCAGTGAAAACACGCAGGCTCAGTGATTACATGGCCCACCTCACACTATCACCGTGTGACACCTAACTCTTTACATAGTACTCCCTCCGTTCCTAAATATTACTAGATGAGTCCCCGCGCGTTGCCGTGGAACAGCGGTATATCTCTCTGCGCAAAATTATCGATTTCATAGAACTAAAAAAACTCTATAACCGCATGACAAATGTGGTAGCCAAACTAAATAAACTCCCATCATCATTTAGATCATCCCACGTAAGGAAAAAAGATCAGCCAACTCCTACTGCATAATGGGATTATATTTTTCTTTTTGACAAGTTAATGGGACTCAAAAGCTCACTTATATGCATGCTACCGGTGCATGCTTGCATGCAGACATGTTGATGTGATTTAAAACCCACTCACATGCATGTGCCACGGTATTTCTGCATGCTTGCATGTGGCTTAGTGCGGAGCCTCTCAACGTCTAGATCAGACGGCTATTATGGACTGATTTACTTCATCTAACGGCTACATCAATTTGGATGATGTTGCTCAAGGACAGGATAGAGAATTCCTAGTAGTGGGGGCTAGCTATTAGTAGTAGATAAGTCTTTGTAGAGATTCCACTACATACGGAACAAAATGAATGAATCTACACTTAAAATGCATCTATATACATCCGCATGTGGTTCATGGTGAAATCTCTACAAAGACTTATATTTAGGAACGGAGGAAGTACTAGTATATAGTACGTACTGTAATTTATCAGCGAGATAAATTTGTACAATGCTATGAAGCTTCCAGCTTCTGTTACATGTATCTTGCGTCCAAGGTTGCCCGTTGCAACATTTCATCAAATACAAATGAGACTAACATGCATGCTATTGCATCTCAATGATTGACAGATCATAGCAAATATGTACTCCCTCCGTTCCAAAATAAGTGTCTCAACTTTGTGCAGACTTTAGTACAAAGTTGTACTACTACTAAAGTTGACACTTATTTTGGAACAGAGGCAACTAAAGAAAAAAACGATCCATGCAGTCCCTAGCCCTTGAACCGTGAACCCTGACCAGGCTTCAATTTGCTGGCAACGTTCGAGCTTCCTAATAAATGAAGTTTGCAACCTTTTGACCATCGGATCATTTTGTGCAGTTTCACCAAAATTGAGATGAGCATCCCTGTGGCAAAGAAATTGAAGAAGCGTGATTAGAATAAGATTACTGGGACTAGTTGATGAGACATAAAATCATCACAAATACAGTACGTAGAAGCCGGTAAAGGTATGTGCGGGGCAAAGAAGTAGAGAAATATCCACAGAGAGTGATGTGGGCAGCTGGAGCAGTGGTGCAAGCCGGCTGTAAAGGGAGTTGTACCTGAGGGACGTAGCTCAACCTTGAGGAGGGCAGTGGGAGGCGGCAACTGCCCACGTCGCGGCAGTGAGCAAGGGACGAAGGCAACCTCACCGGCTTTGGGAGAGAGAACGGCGGGGACCCCTGATCGGGACGTGCCGACAGGGGGTTTTCGCCGTCGGCGACGGCCACCGCATCTACACTAAGCATCCACCCCTTCCCCAAGCGGACGTGATCCGCCGGGATGTTAGAGATGTGGCCATAGTCGTTTTGTGTGAGAGAGCAACCCCAGCAAGCAACCATGTAGGCTGGCCCGTCCTGACTATGTATATAGTGGAGCGGTTTCCTTTTCTCTCCATATGAACCTATCATATTGCGTACGTGCCACTGAAGAAAAAAACTTTATTTATAAATGACGCGGCACCTACTACTCGTTCTCCTATAACCTTGCGCTTGGCATCTCCAAAATATTAACCTTGCGATTGGCTCTTCGCCTCTTCGGGAAGCCGAGCAATAATGGTAGTGCAGTATATATCATTCTGGCTATATGAGACCGAATGAATTGCTGCACATCCACCACGTGGGCGAGGGTCGAGGGGCGAGGGAGAGTGCTACATACAGAGCAAAATGAGTGAATCTACACTCTAAAATACGTCTATATACATCAGTGTTTGGAGTGTGTACTAGTAGTTCATATTGAAATCTACTAAAGGACATATATATTCCAAACAATATGATATAATCTCTATAACCAAGGTAGTAGGGACGAGGAGTAAACGGAGGGAGTAGTAAATTTTTCTCCTCATCCTGCGAGCCACCGCGCGCATGGGCGAGGGAGCGGGCGTAAGGCGGAGCAAGCTTCACCTCATCCTGCGAGCCACCGCGCCCGTGGGCGGGGGAGACGGCGTACTAAGGAAGCTTCTCCTCATTGTGCGAGTTGACGGGACACATCAAAAGTACTCCAGTGTATAGAGCCTTGCCTGTAAGGTAGGCCCCACATGGTTTGCCTCTTTTTTTAACATAACACATCAAGTTGCAATTTGTTTGTTCACCCGTGGTAGACGATCCTCCCTCCACCAAGTGGACAACCAGTACACGTGCCAAATTACCACGTGGGCTGCCTTTTTCGTACAGAAATGAGCTCCACCGTGTACCCGCGCGGGTGTGGTTGGGAAAGAGACGGGAGTACGTGCGCCGTGCATGCACCTCTTCTCTTCGTGCACGTCCCCCACCTACGTGGGTGTGTGAGAGA
>NC_057814.1:188025208-188025496 GCF_018294505.1 Triticum aestivum
CTTCGTGCATGTCCCCCACCTACGTGGGTGTGTGTGAGAGATACAAACCGCGTTCGTGAGTGTTTTTTGTTTTGGGGTGGGGGTGGGGTGGGGTGGGGGGTTGATTTCGTGAATTATTTGTGGGAATATGTGTCGATGACATCTCAAACAAATTTTTGCATGCAATGTGTGTGAAATGGAGGCCTATCCATATCATACATAGAGGGTCGGGCAATCCACGAGAAGAGAGGGAGGGGTCATAGCTATCGATAGAGTCGAAGAGAGGATCAAGTGGGTGGGTGCGAGATC